>NC_140996.1:107421064-107441064 GCF_052327205.1 Somniosus microcephalus
GCGTGGTTCTCTGTTTTCCCGCGCAGCCGGCCAGAGAGAAGAAAAACAAAAGAGATGAAGAGAGACGCGACTGAGTGAACGATCTAATTTAAAGCAGCTTCTCCCCCGCTAAAAGGTGAGAGCCGGAGGGAGATTTTGCGGGTGAAGAAGGGCGGCCGCCATTTAATTTCTCACCCGGGGAAGGGCTTGGAAAATTGAGCCCAGCCGCGGTGGCCATGCACGGCCTAGCGCTTCAGGCCCAGCCGGGCTCTTGGGCCGTGACTTACCTCAGCTGAGCTCCTGCTTCGGAAGAGAGAGAGAGAGACAGAGGGGGGGAAGGAGAGAGAGAGAGAGAGAGAGGGGGGGAAGGAGAGAGAGAGAGAGAGAGAGGGGGGGAAGGATAGAGAGAGAGAGAGAGGGGGGTGCAGGACTTAGAGGCAGGCCGCGGTGACCGTGCACGGCCTAGCTCTTCAGGCCCAGCCGGGCTCTCGGGCCATGACTCACCTCAGCTGAGCTCCCGCTTCGGGAGAGAGTGAGAGAGAGGGGGGGGAAGGAGAGAGAGAGAGAGAGAGTGGGGGGAGGAGAGAGAGAGAGAGAGAGAAATTCCTGAATCAATGCTAATGAATCAACAATTTCCTTACCTCCGTTACCATTTTTTTAGCTTCAGGCCCGGCCAGTCTTTAATGGCCACCGCTCACCTCAGCTCAGCTCCCGCTCGGCAGTTTGAAGGATTAGGCCCCACCCACAAATGCCATGAAACGCCCCCCAATTGGTCAACCATCACGTCACTCAACACTAATGAGCGGTAGGATTGGTCAACCGCTAATGAGTGGATTTTGTCTGTTTTTTGAACGTTTTTTGTATACTGTCCGAACAATTTTTGTCTGACCAAAAAGTAAATATGCCTATGAGACTCCCCTAATCATACGCTTTCTTTTGATATAACATATGTGTAGTTACGCTCTATAACTTTTGAGTGATGCCCTGGACAGACAGACAGACACCACGATCCTTATATATATTAATTATTATTTTAATATATATATATAGATATATTGGTTTTGGAAGGGGCGCAGTGCAAATATACCAGAGTGATCTAAAGCTTGAAGGGTTAAATTATGAGGACAGGTTGCATAAACTTGGGTTGTATCCCCTAGAGTTTAGAAGATTGAGGGGTGATTTAATCAAGGTCTTTTAAATGATAAAGAGATTTGATAGGTTAGATACAGAGAAACTATTTCCTCTGGTGGGGAATCCCGAACAAGAGGGCATAATCTTAAAATTTGAGCTAGACCATCGGGAGTGAAATCAGGAATCACTTTTCTCACGAAGGGTAGTATAAATTTGGAACTCATTCCACTGAAAGGCTGTGGATGCTGGGTCAATTAAAATTTTCAAGACTGAAATCAATAGTGGTAGGGAAATTATTGGAAAAATTCTGAGGGACAGAATTAGTCTCCACTTGGAGAGGCAAGGACTAATCAAGGATAGTCAGCATGGCTGTGTCAGGGGGAGATCATCTCTAACCAATTTGATTGAATTTTTCGAGGCGGTGACTAGGTGTGTGGATGAGGGTAGTGCAGTTGATGTAGTCTACATGGACTTCAGTAAGGCCTTTGACAAAGTCCCACATGGGAGACTGGTCAAGAAGGTAAGAGCCCATGGGATCTAGGGCAATTTGGCACATTGGATCCAAAATTGGCTTAGTGGCAGGAGGCAGAGGGTGATGGTCGAAGGTTGTTTGTGTGACTGGAAGCCTGTGTCCAGTGGTGTACCGTAGGGATCGATGCTGGATCCTTTGCTGTTTGTAGTGTACATTAATGATTTAGATATGAATGTAGGATGTATGATCAGTAAGTTCGCAGATGACACGAAAATTGGTGGAGTGGTAAATAGCGAGGAGGGAAGCCTCAGGCTACAGGATGATATAGACGGGTTGGTTAGATGGGCAGAACAGTGGCAAATGGAATTTTACCCTGAAAAGTGTGAGGTGATGCATTTTGGGAGGACTAACAAGGCAAGGGAATACACAATGAATGGTAGAACAGAGGACCAGAGGGACCTTGGTGTGCATGTACTTGGATCCCTGAAGGCAGCAGGACAGGTAGATAAGGTGGTTAAAAAGGCGTGTGGGATACTTGCCTTCATTTGCCAAGGCATAGAATATAAGAGCAGGGAGGTTATGATGGTGCTGTACAAAATGTTAGTTAGGCCACAGCTGGAATACTGTGTGCAGTTCTGGCTGCCACACTATAGGAAGGATGTGATTGCATTGGAGAGGGTGCAGAGTGTAGTGTATGTACCCGTCTACCTTTAAGAGAACTATTGTATGTAACCGTCCACCTTTAAGAGAACTACTTTAGGTGTTGCACTACTTTGTTGGCTTCTGTATACTGTAATACCGACGGTGACCACACCGGTATATAAGTGCTGTGTCAGGATTTATTGGGCAGATTCGGCCTGACCTTCGAATAGTAAAGTCCTGTTTTAAGTTACTCTGGTAGTCTGTGTATTAATTAACTAAACAACCCACAGACTTTACAGTGGCGACGAGTCCGATCGTACCCTATGGCAACAATACTTCCGAAGCAGTTAACGAGCGTCGAGAAGAGGCAACCGCCCTCGTCATTCTGCTGGGAGAAAACTCGAGTCTGCAGAGCTGGAAAGGAGGAAGAATTCAGAGACAACGACTTCCATCAGCAACAGGCACTGACTGTCCCTTCTGCCACGGTGAGGAGTGAGCCGATCAGCATGAGAAGCAAGCTGGCCACGGTGACTGTGAGTAAGGGAAAAGTAAAAAGAATAACCGGAGGATAAGGGCGGTGCACTCGACCACGGTCGAGGGGGAAAGGAGCCGGACAGAAGTCGGGCCCAGAGGCGCTGAGACTGGGGCAGCGTGGAGCAAGGAAGCCGCGGTACAGACAGGCTGGGGATGCAACGGCATCGTGAGACAGCTAGACCGCGACCGGCGAAAAAGGCCGGGCAGCGACCAAAGCCACGAAGCGCTGCGACCGGGAGCGTAGGCGCGGGAAGATATAAAAACTCAGCCGCAGCCGGGGAGGGAAGCACCGGACTGAGAGAGGGCTGGGAGGCGCGATTGGGAGCCGAGCGAGTGGGAGAGGCAGAGCCGACCAAGGGAGACTGAGCGAGAGCCAGTCCAGCGGCTTAAACTGTTCGCCGTCAATGGGGTGTACCCAGCGCCGGTAGAGCCGAGCGAGCGGGAGAGAGACAGAGCCCGAGCAAGGGGAACTGAGCGAGAGCCAGCCCAGCGGCTGAAACTGTTCGCCGTCAACGGGGTGTACCCAGCGCCGGTTGCCCTGCCAAGAAAAGGGAAAGCACTGAAGCCGACGCGCAGGCTGTGAACCTGAAAGCCAGCGGCCGTCGCCCGTGGGGGAAGTGTACCCCTCCCGCCAGGGGAAGAAACGCGGGATGCCGCCATTAGGCGGAGAAGAAGACAGAAGCGGGGAACCGCCATTGAAGTGGGCGGGGAGAGAAGATAAGTGCGGGAAACCGCCATTTTCGTGGGAACCGCCATCTTGAAAAAAAAAGAAAATTTAAAGAAATAATCCGTGGTGTTATCAGGAAGAGAGGAAGATGCCTAAGCGTGGTAACATCAACGATTTTAATTCCGAGGTAGAAGACTGGGCCACGTATGTGGAACGCATTGAGATCTATGGTGAGGCCAATAAAATAGAAGAAGATGACAAAGCTATAACCTTGCTAAACTCGATGGGCGCGAAGACATACGGGCTCTTGAAGCATCTACTAGCACCAGCTAAACCGGCGGATCAGACTTTCGATGATATTGTTGCTGTCCTGAAGGATCATTTTAACCCCGCACCACTGATGTTAGTGGAACGATCCAAATTTTACGCGAGAACGCAATGGAAAGAGGAAAGCAACGCGGAGTACCTGATTGAACTGCGTAGGCTAGCGAAACACTGTCAGTTTAGGGAAAATCTGGCAGAGGCACTCAGAGACAAATTCGTGTGCGGAATGTCGAAGGAAGAAACACAAAAACGACTGCTCGAAGAGAACGATCTTACACTTGATAAGGCTGTCCTTATTGCTGCATCGAACGAAGCCGCAGCGAAAGGAACGGCGGAAATGCAGCTAAAGGCAGCGGCACTCAGTGTGCAGCAAATTACTTCGGGTACAATGAAATGCTATCGTTGTGGGAAGACAACACACGACCAGAACCAATGCTGGTTTAAAAACCAGGAATGTAGGAAATGTGGCAAGCTCGGTCACATAGCTAAGGTATGCCGGTCAGGAAAGAAGACCAACAATAATGAGTCACCACAAAAGAGGTACAGACAGGTACATGAGGTGACTAGGAAGAGTCCGGAAGAACAGAATTCGGACTCACACTCCAACTGCAAGGAACTGGATAGTCTGAGAATTCACAATGTGAATAATGAAGCTGACCGACAAGCTATCTGGATCACACTACAGATTGCAAAAGTCCAAGTGAAAATGGAAGTGGACACCGGATCGGCGTTGACGGTCATGAATAAGCATGATTATAAAAAGTTATTCAAGCATATTCCCCTACGGGATACGGAACTAGTATTGCAGACATACACGGGGCACAAAGTATACCCCATCGGAAAGATAGAAGTCAAGGTGAGATACAAGGACAAAGATCACCAAAGGATGGACCTGTATGTGTTGCCTGAGGGAGGTCCACCACTTCTGGGACGGGAGTGGATCAGGAAAATAAAGATAGACTGGCATTCACTAAACACCATGACGGTAGATTCCGGAAAGGAAGATGTCAAACCTGAACGGTTGTCCAGAATATTGGACAAAGCTAAAGAGGTATTCCAGCAAGGACTGGGAACACTGAGAGGAATTAAAGCAAAGGTTAAGATTGCAGAACATGCAAGCCCAAAATTTTTCAAAGCCAGATCGGTACCTTACGCGATACGACCTGCTGTGGAGGCAGAACTGGAAGAACTTGAACGATCAGGGGTACTGTCAAAAGTGGACTGGAGTGAGTGGGCCACGCCCATTGTTCCCGTCATGAAGTCTTCACCAAGTAACAAGCCAGGGGGACCGGGGAAGGTCCGCATCTGCGGAGACTTCAAGATCACAGTGAATCCGGTGCTTCACACGGTACAATACCCGCTTCCGCGGATTGAAGATATCTTTGCTTCGTTGGCTGGAGGGAAACACTTCACCAAGATAGACCTGGCACAGGCATACTTACAAATGGAAGTCGAGGAAGAGTCGCGTCAGTACCTCACCATCAACACACACAGAGGCTTGTATCGTTATAATAGACTGGTTTTTGGGGTAGCTTCGGCTCCAGCAATTTGGCAGAGGGCCATGGAGCAGGTATTACAAGGAATTCCAAGCACGCAGTGTTACTTAGACGATATCCTGATTATGGGAGAAGACGAGGAAGAACACCTCACAAATTTGAAACTGGTGCTCACTAGGTTGAAGGAATATGGCCTTCGAGTTAATCGCAAGAAATGTGAGTTCTTCCAAAAACGGATCTCGTACTGCGGTCATGTCATTGACCGAGAGGGGCTGCACAAGTCACCTGACAAGATAGAAGCTGTCGTGAAGGCCCCCGCTCCGGAAAACATATCACAGTTAAGATCATTCTTGGGGTTGATTAATTATTATCACAAGTTTCTGCCGAATCTATCCACGGTGCTGCATCCGCTGAATGCTCTGTTGCGGAAAGAAGTACCATGGAAGTGGAGTGAGGAATGTAAAAAGGCCTTTCGCAGAAGCAAGGCGTTGATTACCTCTGAAGAAGTGTTGGCTCATTTCAACCCAACGTTACCTCTTCGTCTAGCTTGTGATGCTTCCCCCTATGGAATTGGAGCAGTACTTTCACACAAGTTACCAAATGGCTCGGAAAGGCCAGTGGCATTCGCGTCCCGATCATTGACCTCCGCGGAGCGAAATTATGCTCAAATAGATAGGGAGGCCCTCAGCCTTGTGTGGGGCGTAAAGAAATTCAATCATTACCTGCAGGGCAAGAAGTTCACATTACTGACAGACCACCAGCCGTTGGTGTCCATATTCAACCCTAACAAGGCCGTTTCCACCATGACAGTGCAAAGGTTACAGAGGTGGTCCGTGTTACTTGGGGCACACCAATATGACATCGAATACAAAAGGTCCAAACAGCATGGAAATGCTGATGGGTTATCGTGCTTGCCATTGCCGATAGTAGAAGAAGCGACTACAGTGGACCCGGTAGAGATGTTCCACTCATCCATAGTGGAATGTCTACCAGTACCAAATTCGATGATCGAAAACAAAACAAGAAATGACCCGACTCTCTCACGAGTCTATGATTTAACGGTGGAGGGATGGCCAGCACAGGGCGAACCAACGCTGCCAGCATTTTCGCAGAGAAAAGAACAGCTGTCAGTGTGTCGAGGAACCCTGATGTGTGGATCTAGAGTGGTGATTCCACCCAAACTTCAACAGAAGGTGTTAAAGGAGCTGCACGAGGGACATCTGGGTGGAGTGAAAATGAAGAACCTAGCAAGAGCGTTCGTGTGGTGGCCAGGCATTGATGGGGACATCGAAGAAATCACTAAGAGCTGTCTAGGATGCCAGAAGGTCCAAAACGCGCCACCACAGGCTCCTCTGCATCCATAGGAGTGGCCCTCATCTCCTTGGCAAAGGGTACACATCGACTTTGCTGGTCCATTTATGGACTCAATGTTTCTAATAGCGGTGGATGCACACTCCAAGTGGCCGGAGGTAATAAAGATGTCCACCACCACCACGGAAAAAACCATCACAGTGTTAAGGACCATGTTTGCTAGGAATGGGCTGCCGGAACAGATCTGTTCTGATAATGGACCGCAATTTGTGTCCGAAGAATTCAAGAAATTCTTAAAGAGCAATGGGGTTAAGCACTACACGTCAGCCCCATACCATCCCGCCTCCAATGGATTGGCTGAAAGGTTTGTCCAGACCTTCAAGAAGGCCATAAAGGCCATGGGTAATGAAGCCATTAACTTACAACATAAGGTGGATAGCTTCTTGTTGGCGTACAGGAATGCAACACATGCGGTCACAAATCAAACTCCCACCATGATGTTTTTTAATAGCCAACTAAGATGCCGGCTGGATTTGCTTAAGCCAAACATCAGAAGGGACGTAGAGAACCGGCAATTCCAGGGCATGAATGAAAGGCCAACTAGATCTTTTCAGATAGGTCAACAAGTTTTGGCCCGGGACTACCGTACCGAGAAATGGCAGCCTGGAACTATTGGAAAAAGGCTAGGGCCGTTGATGTATACGGTGGACATTGGGGACAGTATAATAAGGCGCCATGTTGACCAGATCATAGGGTCAGCCACAAATGGCCAACCTACTCCACCACCTTACACGGTTAATGTTGAGACAGAGATACCCAGAACACCTACCTCCGATCTGGTAATACTGGAATCAGATGAACCTGACACTGTCCTTCAAGCCGAATCGACCTTGCCAGAAGCACCTGCTACCCCGCCGGGAGTTACGACACCACCGAGGCGTTATCCGGACAGAGTCCAGAAACTTCCAGAGAGACTGAATCTGTGAACTGTCTTGCATAAAGTTGTATATATGTTATAATGTATGTTTAATGGGGAATCAGTATGTTGTAAGCTAAAAAGGGAGGATTGTAGTGTATGTACCCGTCTACCTTTAAGAGAACTATTGTATGTAACCGTCCACCTTTAAGAGAACTACTTTAGGTGTTGCACTACTTTGTTGGCTTCTGTATACTGTAATACCGACGGTGACCACACCGGTATATAAGTGCTGTGTCAGGATTTATTGGGCAGATTCGCCCTGACCTTCGAATAGTAAAGTCCTGTTTTAAGTTACTCTGGTAGTCTGTGTATTAATTAACTAAACAACCCACAGACTTTACACAGAGGAGATTCACCAGGATGTTACCTGGGCTGGAGCACTTCAGCTATGAGGAGAGACTGGACAGGCTTGGGTTGTTTTCCTTAGAGCAGAGAAGGCTGAGGAGGGACCTGATTGAGGTGTACAAAATTATGAGGGGCATAGATAGGATAGATAGAAAGGAACTTTTTCCCTTAGTAGAGGGGTCAATAACCAGGGGCATAGTTTCAAGGTAAGGGGCAGGAGGTTTAGAGGGGATTTGAAGAAAAAAAATTTCACCGAGAGGGTGGTTGGAATCTGGAACTCACTGCCTGAAAGGATGGTCGAGGCAGGAACCCTCACAACATTCAAGAAGCATTTAGATGAGCACTTGAAACGCCATAGCATACAAGGCTACAGACCAAGTGCTGGAAAATGGGATCAGAATAGACAGGGCTTGATGGCCGGCACGGACATGAGGGGGAGAAATTGGGTATAGCCCCGGTTGGGGCGCTAGATCTGGCGAAGCACAAAGCCTAGCGCCAGTTGTGATTTAGCGCCACCTGGCGCTATATTGGGTCGTTGCGCCCCTGAGGATGATTGCGGCGCTAAATCAGGCGGTGCACGAGGCTCTTAAGGCGCTATCCCGGGGGCGCAACCCAATTTAGCGGCGGCGGGGTGCAGCGCAGGTGCTTTCAATAATCACTGACCCCGAGACACACTGGCGCCGGTCAGCTCTTAAAGTGGCGGGTCGAGTAGGATCACCAGACCCAGCACTTCCTGGCATGCCTTAAATTCGGCGCTAACTTACTTGAGGCACTCCATCCTGTCAAAACTTGGAGAGGGCGAGACAGAGGGCAGAGCGCTTCACCGAGGAGGCCCTTGAAGCTTTGGTAGGCACTGTGGACCGCAGGCGTGATATTCTCTACCCTGAGGATGGGAGGAGGGCTCAACATGCAGATTACCGGCGAGCATGGAGGGATGTGGCCACCAGAGTGACCTGCAGAAGCGTGGTGGCCAGGAGCGCCGTACAGTGCCGGAAAAAGTTCAACGACCTCACTCGTGTCGTCAGTGTGAGTGCCTTTTCCACGATCATCCTCATCCCTCCATCTGCACCTGACTTAATGGCTGGAGGGTGCCCGAACCCCCAAAGGCCATCTGTCTGCCTGCACCTGTAGTAACCTGGGAGGTTATGAGTAACCTGATTCACCAGGTGGTGCTGTGGCAATTACTCTCCTGAGTTAAGTCTGATCTGTACTGGTTGTACTCTTTGTTTTTGCTGCCTCATGGCAGAAGCTTTTATGTGCAAGTGTTGATTAAACCATGTTAAGGAGTTAACCGCTGTCCATCTCCATCTATGGCCACCTCAAGATACCACATATGGCGACGAGAATAAAGGACGGAAGAGTTTTGGAGTATTCGGAAGAGGTGCTCGGGTTGGTTAGCAAACTAGTCGGAAAAGCACGAGGCTAGGCTGCGGGAGTCGAAACGGAGTTTGATTTTTTGGCTGAAGTGACCGGACTCCAAGGATGGCAGGAACGGTAGGCTCCATGGCACCTTTTGACAGCAAGTCGCAGTCTTGGGAGGAGTATATTGAAATACTGAGCCATTTCTTTATGGCAAACGAGGTGGACAGTGCTGAAAAGAAAAGGGCCATTTTACTGAGTTGTGTGGGAGCGCCAACCTATACACGGATGAGGAATCTGTTGAGCCTGGAGCGGCCAGGAGAAAAATGTTTTGACGAGTTGGTGAGTCTACTAAAGAATCATTTCAATCCAAAACCTAGTGAAATAGTACAGAGATGGAAATTCAATTCGAGGATTAGGAGGCCGGAAGAAAGCGTTACTGAGTATATGGAGGAGCTTCGGAAGCTCGCACAGGACTGTAATTTTGGAAATGCGCTCACAGTCATGTTAAGGGACAGACTAGTATGCGGAGTTAATGACGACAGTATACAGCAAAGGTTGCTGTCAGAAGAAGGATTAACGTTTGAGACGGCACTTAAAAAAGCAGAAGCCATGGAGACGGCTAACAAGGACATTAAGGACTTAAACAGTATGAGCAAAGAGAAATGGAGTAAACCAGTGGGAGGAGCTGTTTTCAAGATGGAAGCTGGCGCGAAAAGTCCACCAGTCGGGGTTGGGGATTGCTACCGATGTGGCGGGACGAGCCATTATGCAAAGGACTGCAGGTTTGCAAAGACAAAGTGCCACAATTGTGGAAAAATAGGGCACTTAAAGAAAGTCTGTAAAAGGGCAGTGAGTGAGAGAAGCAGTGCTAAAGGGGCAAAGCATGCAAAAGGGGGGGGGAGAAGTACACAAAGCGGGCAAATTACATACAACAGGAGGAAGAGTTTAGTGAGTCTAGTGAGGAGTTTTTTACTGTATACAGCATAGACACTTCAAGGCCCAACGTACCCCCTCTCACTCAGTATTTGATAGTGAACGGAGGTCAAGTAAAGTTTGAGATTGACACCGGATGTAGTGTAACCATAATGTCGCAGACTGAGTACACCAAGCTATGGGGGGAAGCAAAAGTACCAGAGCTAGGTACATGTCCCATTAGTCTCAAAACCTACACAGGACAGAAGGTGGACATTTTGGGGGCGGCCGAAGTACAAGTGGAACACAAAGGAGTCACCAAAGAGCTTATGGTGGTAGTGGTAGCAGGGTCAGGGCCAAACCTGTTAGGGCGAGGGTGGATCAGTGAGTTGAGTGTGGACTGGCAGGCAATGAATAAAATGGAGGGCAGTACAGAGGCACTGCAAGAAGTGCTGATGAAGCATGAGTTAGTGTTCAAGGACGAACTGGGCACCTTAAGGGGAGCCACAGCCAAGATTCATGTAGCCAGTGATGCCACGCCTCGTTTCTTTAAACCAAGGTCGGTACCTTTTGCAATGAAAACCAAGGTTGAGGCGGAACTAGATCACCTGCTAAGGGACAAAGTAATAGAACCAGTGAAATTTTCAGACTGGGCGGCACCAATAGTCCCGGTATTGAAGCTCGACGGTAACGTAAGGGTGTGCGGTGACTATAAGTTAACAGTGAACAGAGTATCATCACTGGAACAGTACCCCATTCCGAGAATGGAGGACATGTTAACATCGCTTGCTGGGGGAGAAAGATTCAGCAAACTGGACATGAGTCATGCGTATCAGCAGATATTGCTAGATGAAGAATCAAAAAAGTTTGTCACGGTGAACATGCACAAGGGTCTGTTCACGTATGCCAGGTTACAATTTGGTGTCAGTTCTAGCCCAGCAATATTCCAACGGACTATGGAGGGCATTCTGCACGGCATTCCAAAGGTGGCCGTGTACTTAGATGATATTCTGCTAACAGGAAGTGACGATCAGGATCACTTAAAAACACTGGACAAAGTGCTACAGCGGCTGGAAGAGGCGGGGCTACGCCTGAAATGGAGTAAGTGTAGTTTCATGGAGAAGGAAGTTACATTCCTGGGACATCGGGTGGATGCCACAGGCCTCCATCCATTACCAGGGAAAGTGCGGGCAGTGCAGGATGCACCGCACCCACCTCAGTGACTGAACTGAAAGCCTATCTAGGGCTCCTGAATTATTATAACCGGTTTCTTCCAAACTTATTGATGCTGCTGGCACCCCTGCACAAACTGCTGAGAAAGGAGGAGCCATGGCGTTGGGGGCCAGAGCAAGCGAAAGCGTTTCAGCAGTCAAAGGAGCTACTTCAGTCCAGCAGGGTGTTAGTGCATTACAATGAGAAGAAGGAGCTGATAATGTCCTGTGACGCATCACCCTATGGAGTGGGGGCAGTGTTGGCCCACCACATGCCAGATGGAGCAGAAAGGCCCATCGGGTTTGTTTCACGCACGCTCACAGCTGCGGAAAAGAACTATTCACAGCTTGATAAAGAGGGGTTGGCCATTATATTTGGAGTAAAGAAATTCCATAAGTACATATATGGGAGGAAGTTTGTAATCAGTACTGACCACAAGCCTCTTATTAGCTTACTGAATGAGATGAAAGCGGTGCCTCAAATGGCATCACAGAGAATGAGATGGGCAGTAATACTAAGAGCCTATGAATATGTGATCACGTACAGAGCCGGCAAGGAAAACGGGAACGTGGATGCTCTCAGCCACCTGCCCCTCTCAAAATCTCCTCGCAGTACTTCCCCTGAGGAGCACGTCCTGATGCTGGATCAGGAGATCAGTCCCCTGATGACTTCAGCGCAAATCCAGGGCTGGACAGCCAAGGACCCCGTTCTGTCAAGGGTCCGTGAGTATGTGTTGAAAGGCTGGCCAGATCACCGTGAGGGACCGGAGTTCGCGCCGTACAGACAGAGATAGCACGAGCTCAGTGTCCAAGATGGATGTGTGCTATGGGGAGCACGCATCATAGTCCCAGAGCGGGGACGCTCTACTTTGATGGAACAGTTGCATCAATCGCACCCAGGAATGACTAGAATGAAAGGACTGGCTAGGAGCTACCTGTGGTGGCCTAACTTGGATGCTGAAATTGAGTCAAAGGTAAAGTCATGCACTATATGTCAGGAACAGAGGAAAGCACCTGCCGGGGCACCACTCCATCCCTGGGAGTGGCCCAGCAAACCCTGGAGGAGAATTCACATAGACTATGCGGGACCTTTTATGGGCAAAATGTTTTTGGTGCTGGTTGATGCTCACTCAAAGTGGATCGACGTTTATCCAGTGAGATTTGCAATGACTGATGCCACACTGAATTGTCTCAGGAACAGCTTCAGCACGCATGGTATTCCAGAAATGAATGTATCCGACAATGCACAGTGTTTTGTTAGTGAAGGGAGCAAAGAATTCATGGTAAGGAATGGAATCACACATGTCACCTCGGCTCCATATCACCCAGCCTCAAATGGGTTAGCCGAGCGAGCCGTGCAGACTTTTAAGGAGCTCATGAGGAAGAGCTCAGGTGACACCCTGGAGACCAAGCTCAATAGAGCCTTGTTTAGTTATCGTATAACACCCCAAGCTACCACGGGGCTTTCTCCGGCTGAGTTGATGATGGGGAGAAAGTTGCGGTGCACATTAGACCTGATACACCCAGATCTCAAAAGCAAGGTTGAGACAAAACAACAAACCAAAAAGCGTACCATGACAAACATACTAAAGCTCGCCATTTCGCCATAGGGGACTCTGTGTACACCCGGAACTTCGGTTATGGACCGAAATGGATACCAGGACTAATCCAGGACATTACAGGACCTGTGTCGTACTCCGTGGTACTAGGGGATGGTCGAGGGGTTTGTCGGCATGTGGATCAGCGTTTCAGCCGGCAGCAGGGGGAACTGCCTCAGATGGAACAAAGGGCAGTAGAGGAGGCTGTTCCAGGACCCAGCACGGCTTATAAGGTGCCAGTGGACACTGGTACTGCCAGGCCACAGCGGGACAGAGTAAAACCAACATCAGAGACTACTCCAATCTCAAGTGCGAATGAATCTGAGAATCCACCACAAGTGGAATTAAGACGTTCACAAAGGATTCGCAAGCAACCAGAAAGACTTATACAAACCTGTTAAATTAGCCAGGGGTTAACCATGGTTAGAGCATACTAGTTAATTAAAACATAGTACCTAGTAAGGGTTATTGTTTAAGAATTGCATACGGCAATCTTAAGGGGGGAGGAGTGTAGTAACCTGATCCACCAGGTGGTGCTGTGGCAATTGCTCTCCTGAGTTAAGTCTGATCTGTACTGGTTGTACTCTTTGTTTTTGCTGCCTCATGGCAGAAGCTTTTATGTGCAAGTGTTGATTAAACCATGTTAAGGAGTTAACCGGTGTCCGTCTCCATCTATGGCCACCTCAAGATACCACACACCCATGGCCCTTCCAGGAAACACACACGCACATTCAGCTCAATGCATAATGAAAGGGCTAATCTACCATGGGGGGCATGTAATGTCAGCTCATTGCACAATGTAAGGGCTAATCTACCATGGGGGGGCATGTAATGTCAGCTCATTGCACAATGTAAGGGCTAATCTACCATGGGGGGCATGTAATGTCAGCTCATTGCATAATGCTTCAACACTTCTCGTTCTTTCTCCTGCAGGCAAAGCTGGCGAGGAACCGCCGAGAGCAGCTGGCCACCGGTGGAGGCCAGCCTCACCTGCAGAACCTAAGCAAGTTGGAGAGCTGAGAGTGCAGAGGATAGTGGGACACCGGCTGACTGGACCAGTCGCCTCTGGAGCTGCCGACCCCAGAGTGGACAGCGATGGTAAGGCTCTCACCTTTTTGATCTCTCTCCTACCAATTGTTCCCCCCACCAGCATGATTCTCCACTACAGTACATTGCAGCACTTATGCCTCCCTCGCTGCCACCCTGTCCTCACGCTAAAGCCACTCCTGTACTTCCCTGCTTTCAGATGGTGAATCGTCAGGTGAGGCTGCGGACCCTCAAGCTGCCACTCTGAGTGACTCTGGAGGCGACGACCAGGAGGATGCCGGACCATCCCAACCAGCCTCAGGCGAGCGAGCCCAACGCCAGACTGGGGGCACTACTTCCCTGGAGGGGGGCGGGGGGACCAGCTCTGAGGAGGAGGCAGTTCCAGGCACCAGCGGGCTGCAGCAACGCAGGGGGGTGAGGGAAGCTCGGGTGCACGACGTCTCCCCGGAGGGCAAGTCAGGCCACCAGTACTTAGGAGGTGCGTGCCCTCAGAGAAATGAGCGCCCAGGCAGGCAGGAGGAACACTGAGCTCATGGCTGCAGTGGGAAGGTTGTCTGAAACCATCGGGACACTGGCGCGGAGTGTCCAAGACATCGGCGCAGCACAGGCCCGGAGTGCGGTGGACTTCGGGTCAGCATTGGAAAGGGCTGTCCAGGGCTTCGTCGAAGCACTGGCACCTGCAACACAAGCGCTGAGTGCTGCCACGCAATCACTCGCTGGTGTCCTGCATTCGCAGAGTGAGGCCAGGCGACCAGTGACTGCTGCCACCCTCGATGGCTCAGATAGGATTACCCGGGGTCCTCAGAGCACCACAGCAGGCCAGCTATCTGTGCTCCAGCAGATTGCTCCGGATGCTGAAGCGCTGCCCCGTGGGAGTGCCAGTGTATTGCTGGAGCAGGGAGGTACAGTCCTCTCTCAAGATGACAGCATTCCTGCTGCCACCACTGGCACTTCCCCACTGCAGCTGCCACCACCTGCAGGACAGACTGCTTCCACCCATGCACAGGTGGAGCAGTCAGCAGCTGGGCCCTCTAGGCGCAGAGGTCGTCCAGGCCGCACCTCAGGGGCATCTGTGCTCAGGGACAGTCAGCAGGCCTCCCCCAGCCTTGCTGCAGCCACTGGGGTCACATTAAGGAGGAGCTGCAGGGAGGGAAGGGGCCAGAGCCGCAAGAGACCGAGATCCCCATCTGGGGGCAAAGAGTAAAGGGGGGGGATGAAGCCTCTGTTGAGGTCGAATCAAGGCCATAGAGGATGCCATGAGAGAACTGATGTAATAAAAAGTCTCACACATCAAGGAACTTTAAAGTAAGCTTTAAGCAACTTATAATTAAACTATATACAAGAGCGGTCTTCACCATGCCTCTAGGAGAAGCCCTTCTATCATACTGAGCAGTTCAGTATTTATACTAGTCCAAACACAGGAAGTGACGTATGCACAGGAAGTGATGTATGCACAGAGTTCACAGTTCACAGTTCACAGGAAGTGATGTGCACATAACTTCCTCCGGAAGTTATTTATTATTATTACAAGAACCTCATGTTTTGGACAGTCTCACGGGAGGGAGAGGCAATTATGTGTCTGTGTTATTTAAGCTTTCTGTTGTTATTCCTTTTTCATGTTGAAATGAAGCAATTTCTTTGTATTAAAACACTTTATTCATTTGCAAAGGCCAAGTCTGGTTTTTACATGATTTTTGCCCCTCATTGGCTTGGGGGTATGAGGGCGGCTCCAATCCTGCTCCTGGAATGGCCACAAGCATTCCGTCAGAGGGGCCTAGAAGCAACTTCTGATGAGCCTCTGATGCATGGCCCTTCCAGAAAGTCCCTCCCTCCCATCTTGGTCCTCCTCCTCCTCCTCTTCCTCCTGCTCCTCTGCTGGTGTGTCAATGTCTGCTGGAATTGGCTGGGAACGTAGGATGGCGAGGTTATGGAGCATGCAGCAAACAACGACGAAGTGCGAGACTCGCTTGGTCGAATACTGCAGAGTTCCCCCGGAATGGTCGAGACAGCGGAACCGCTGCTTCAGGACGCCGATTGTGTGTTCGACAATGTTCCTCGTCGCCAGATGGCTCGCATTGAAGTTTTCCTCAGCAGGGGTTCTGGCGATCTGGAGTGGGGTCATCAGCCACGGGTACAGAGGATAACCCTTGTCCGCAAGAAGCCAGCCTTCTGGGTGAGCCGGGGCCTCGAAAAGGTCAGCAACAGAAGTCTGGCGCAGGATGAAGGTGTCGTGGCTGCTGCCTGGAAACTACGCATTGACTGCGAGGATCAGCTGCCGGTGGTCACAGACCAGCTGTACATTCAAGGAATGGAACCCTTTGCGGTTGCGGAACTCCTCCGGATTGAAAACAGGTGCCCGCAAAGCCACGTGCGTGCAGTCAATGGCACCCTGCACCATGGGGAAGTCCACTATTGCTGCGAAGCCCTCTGCGTGCTCCCGCTGCTTGTCTGGGGTGATTGGGAAGGAGATGTACCGCCACCTCCTTCGAAACAGGGCATCAGTCACTTGACGGATGCAGCAATGCACCGCGAACTGTGAGATGCTGGCTATGTCCCCAGATGTGGACTGGAAAGAGCCGGTCGCGTAAAAGTTCAGGGCAACAGTCTTCTTCACAGCGACCGACAGAGATGTCCTGCACCTTATCTGAGGCTGCAGATCTGTCCGAAGCAGGTGGCACAGCTCACTCACGACCTCCTTTCTAAAGCGCAGCCTTCTGAGACACTGCTCCTCCGACATGTTCATGTAGGAAAACTGCTGTCGGAAAACCCTGGCAGCGTAAGGTCTGGTGTGGTGACATCTGTTGGCCCTCCTCCATCTGGCCATGGCTGGCCCCCTCTCCCTGCGTCTCAGTACCCTTTCTAGATGATGCTGCAGCAGGACGTTCCCCTCCAATGCATCCCCCATAATAAGCGCGCACAGGAAGTGTCCCCTTTGTAAAAGCTCACCAGCAGCAAGGCGATGGTCAGAAGGCTGAAGTTCCTCTGCTTGCGTTGGCTCAGTGGTCAAAAGGCTCTCTGTGTGCAGCTCAGCAACTCTTTGTAACTCAGGAAGAAGTTGTGCTCCAGAAATGGCTGCCGTTTTTAAACCACACCAGTCCCCTTTAAATAACGTCCCCCCAGACCGAGAGTGATTCAGTAAGGTTCCCTGTAAGCTGTCACTAATAGCGCCAGGCGCTACGGAGGGGGGCGCCACTGAATTTCCGATCCGGGGTGCACAAAAGGCGTTGCACACTGAAATGACGTCATAATCTGCCTGCGCCCATGGGCGGGCGCTACGAGTTTGCGCCGGCGCTAAATGCATGGGCAATATGGGGCGAGGCGTTAGGCACCCTGCGCCCGCCCGGAAATTGGCTAGCGCCCCACTTCTCGGCCTCTTTAGGCGTTAATCGGTGGCTCTACCAACCAAATTTCTCCCCCTATGACTCTATAATAGATTTTTATTTGTTAAGAGTTTCAAGTGATATGAAGCAAAGTGGGGGAAATGGAGTTGAGGTACAGATCAGCCATGACCTAATTGAATGGAGCAACAGGCTCAAGGGGCTGAATGGCTTACTCCTGTTCCTATGTTTGTGTCTAATTGTATCATTTGGTCTGAATTCCCACTCATCAGTGCCCAAACTAGATCCCTTTCTTGAGCCAACGTTTATAGCATTCTGAAAAGGGGCATGAATGGCAATGTGTGCATAATAGCCTGGCAGGTGTCACATGCAGTTTGATGCTTCCTCTCAGGACCGTACCATGTGTTGCCCCTCCTGTCAGTCCCCTCAGATGCCTGTACATGTAGCAGAAAGTAGTTTGGGCCAGGCTGCCCTTGCAGCAGCAGTAGAGACACAGTCTGCCACAGGTCCCTCTAGGGCTTTCTCTGCCTTCAGATGAGGGCCACCTCAGTCCCCAGTGACTCATGCAGCTAAACCACCCAATTTAAGAACCTGCCCGCTATTGAAGAAGCACTAAGGAGAAACAGGAGACTAGATTTGTAAGGGCACGTAGTTTCATGCGTCAAAGGGAGGCACGGTGACAAAACTCATAGAATGACACACATATCTGTGCATTAAAGAACTGTTTGTACTGACAAAATGTGCAGATTGATTTATGGCAAAGTGGGGGAATGTCTGAGGAAAAGAATAGCAGTATGTATCCAAACTAGTAGTACTGGTAATTATGCAGTAGAGAAAAATATCAGCGTACGAATGATTAGATTCATGTTCAAAAGGTGGACCATGAAGGAAGGACTGGTGTACCAGTAGGCTGATGGTGTCCTTATGAGATTTGCCAACAGATATCTGGTAGCTGACAAAGGGTTCTCCCATGCAATCTCTTCCTTAACCATGGCCTTGGCTGTCTACTGTCCCTTATGGTTTAGTTCACCTTCTTCCTCTGGGACATTAACCAGCAGTCCTTTGTGGATTGCAAAGTTGTGCAGTATACAGTAGACCTCAATAATGCATGAGACCATGGCTGTACTATGATTTATCAAAACACTTGAAGCATACCCACAAAGTTCCTATGGTCTGCTCAGTGACAATCCTGGTGCACCATGAGCCTCATTGAATCTGTGCTCCACAGGAGTCCTCAGGATCCGCAGCTTTTGTCATCAGCCACTGCTGCAGAAGGTAGCATTGATCACCAACCAACCATCCAGACACCTGCCTTTACCTGGGAATACTGGTGGGATTGTGGACTGTCTTGAAGTCAAAAATTATGGCAGCTCCCTGAATAGTTGAGCATTCACTTGCATAATAGGATTTTCTCATCACACAAGTTTATAGCATTCTTGAAAGGGGCATGAATGGCAATGTGGGTATAGTCTATACATATCCTGCACCTGGGGAAATCCAACCAATTTATAAAAATTGACAGCCCTTTCATGTTGATGTGCAAATCCATGAGAAAGGAAATGAAGTGGGCTACTTGCAGAAACAATACATCAATATTGCTGATATTGCAAATATCCCCGATACTGCCTAACGGGAACCTGGAACATAGAAGTTCAGTGGCATAGTCAGTTTTACTGCCACAAGCAGCGTGGTGCCTCTGATAGAGATGTGCTCCAGGTCTGGGGAAATGGTGGCATAGTTCAGCAATTGCCTCATGAAGGAAGAGCAGCTTTCTTAAGCATTGGCGAGTTGTGAGATTCTGATTTAATCCCCTGAAGGCTTGGATATCTGTGGGTGGCGGCTAGATGCAACTTATGGTCCTTGATCAGCCTGACGTCCCTGTGTAGATCCTCCTGATTCTTCTCTTTGTTTCTCTTCATAGCAAAGGAAAATGGCAATCCTCAAGGGAATCACCATTGTTTCAAAGTCAAAATGTCTGGATAAAAAAAAGCATCAGAAGTACTGCTGAATTTATTGGCCCAGAAATTCGGGTTGGGGGCTTCCCGCAGGTGTAAGCCCCCGACCTGCACTTACCTTGCGCGCCGGCTATTGAGCTGTGGGCCCCCGTGGAATTCCGATCCTGGGCCTGCTCCAACTGCCGGCGCACAGTGCTTGCGTATCCCAGGGGCGCAGTTAGTTCGATGCGTCCCCTGGGATCACGTGGACCATGGAGAGCCAATCGGAGCAGGGAATGCTTCATTCATAAGTTTGACAGGAAGTGCTGTCAAACTTATAAATACTACGAGCCCCAAAACATCACTAAATCTTCAAATAAATTTTAAAAAACATCACATTTTTAAATAAACTATAAGTTACATGAAATAACTATTTTAAACAATAATTTAAATTTTTGAAAAAAATAATTTTATTTTCTAATGGGGCTAAAAATAAACTTACCTTTCGTTAAAGTATTTAAAAATAATAAACCTGTGGAAAAAATGTTTTAATTTTAATTAATTCACCGCTTACCTTGTAAAAAGCAGGCCTTACGACTGCTTTTTATATGTCTAACTGCTGGAGACTTACCCTCCCGGGAAAACCTGCAAAAAGAACATAAGTTCGATGCGTACGTGCAGCCTCTCCTGCGCATGCATTCGACCTCTGAACCCCTTC